>NW_022987232.1:730645-732318 GCF_010094035.1 Trematosphaeria pertusa | reverse complement strand
TATTACTATAAATAATAAAGCTATAATAAAGGTAGTTCTCTAGGTAATCTTATACTAACTATAGGTACTCTAGTAATATACTATAAAGGGGACTATTTATTAGAGTATTTTCTACTATAAGCTTAATATTGTAATCTACGCCTTCTCTATATAGTAGTAGAGTATTAGAATTCTTTTTTAAGAAATAGGCTATAGTTGCGCTAGCGTATTCTAGAGATAGAAGCTTTTTAGTAACTAGTTAGCGGAGTTTCTTCTCTAGATTAGCGGTAGAGGTTTTCTTCCTATTAGTAATAAGCTAATTAACCTTGTAGACACTAAGATACCTAATTATAGTATCTTTTTAACGCGCGTTAATTATAAAGGTAGCTACGCTAATTATATTAACGTTAAGCCTAGCCTTTAAGCATATTTTCTGTAAAACAGGTAGCTTTTTTAGCTTACAGAGTAACCTAGCAGGTAGGTTAAGATTCTTAAGCTACCTGTCTATCTTACGCAGGTTTTCTTAAAGCTTCTAGCGTTGTAATTCTCTCTTCTCTTATTATATTACTCTTAGCTTTTCTACTACTAATATTAGGGCGTTATAGTAATTAGTATTAGCTTAGTAAGCTACTTAAGCTTTAGTAGTAGATTAAGAAGATTATATAGAGATAAACGCGTCGCGTTTATAATTAATTAATTAGCTAGTATCTAGCTATATTAGTGCGCGTTACTTATAGTTAACCTAAACGTTAACTTCTTTAAGTAACTTATAACTAATTATTATATTATAGTAGCTAGTGTTATAATACACAAAGTAAGTATAAATTTAATAGCTTTCTAGCACTAGATTAGCTTTAAAATACTTATCTACTTAGCTATTAGGTTATCTATTATACCTAGTAAGGGGGATTAGTTCTATACGCGATAGCTTAACGTAGAGATTTTTTCTAAGAGTTTAAAGGTGCTTTAGGTATACTAAAACGTAGCTACTCGCTTCTATATTAATTAAACCTCTAAGCTTAATTATAAGGCTATTTATAGAGATTTAGTAGAGTAGAGTAAACGTAGAACTACTAAACAGCTTTTTACGTAGGTTAATTACTCTAGTAGGTAGCTCTAGAGAGAAGACTTTTTCTAGAGCTAGGCTTTTTCTAAATTATTAGATTTATATTCTAACGTGTTATTCTTAGGTACTTATAGCTTTATAGACTCTATAAGCTTCTTCTCTAGATTAACGTTCTTAATAGCTTTCTACGCAGCAGAAGCTCTAGAGTAATTATAGCTTAGGTAGCTAGGTTAGTAGTATTAAAAATAGGTAACTAGCTTCTAGATTACTAGAGCTTTATTAGGTACTAGAAAACCTAGAAGAGCTAGAGGCGTGTGTTATAGTATTAACGTAATTACGTTACGCTTTTTAGCCTTTCTAGTAGTAATACGTACTTCTTCTAGAGTAAGCTCTTAAGTAAGGTCTTAAGTAAGGTCTATATAGTAATTATAGTTATTAATGTATTAACGTTAGTATATATCTAACTATGTGCGTATAGTCTCTAGTAGCTTCTTATAAAATTTCTCTACCTATTAATCTACTAGAAGCTAACGCTTCTATGCAAAGTAGAAGAAATTATTCTAGAAGTAGGTAAAATTAGTAGCGCTTTAGTAATAAAGCTTTTAGAAATTATAGTAAGTGTTTAGCC
>NW_022987232.1:727090-730270 GCF_010094035.1 Trematosphaeria pertusa | reverse complement strand
GTAATCTAGTAATATATATAGATTTATTATTTATATACCTATTATATATATAATTAGCTAACTATTTTATTAATAATTTTAGCTAGCGTTTCTAGGAAGAGCTCTTAAAGCTCTTTAGTAGAGGTAGAGAGTATAAATAAACCTAAGACTAATAATAGCTTAGGTATTACTAAGCTCTAGTAGAGTCTTATAAGCTTCTAGTTAAAGTTGTTATTCTAATTCTTATTAGTTATTACGTTGTGTTACTAAATAGAGTTTTTATAATAGAAATATTAATTAGTATATTCTACTAGTAGGTTCGCTACTCTAAATTTAAGAACTATTAAGGTAAAGAGGTATTATAGAGCTAAGGTCCTACCTCTAGATTAGCTTCGCGAGGGTTCTTCTATAGTATTTAGGTTTGTTTAGCTTTTTAATTAAGAAAGAAGCAAAGAGAGAAGGTATTTAGCTACTAGTAGAGTAGTAGGTTGTTAGCTCTACTAGTAGCGCAGAGAGATTGTTAGCTCTACTAGTAGAGTAGAGAATTATTAGTTTTTTATAATTTATAAAAGAGGGGGGTTTCTATATATAGAAGTTCTGTAGAAGTTCTTCTATACATAGAGCTCTTAATAGCTCTCTTTAGCTTAGTGCTAGTATCTTTCTACTACTAACTAGATCTACTAGTAGTCTTATATAGTACTAAAGAGACGAGCAATTAATTAGTACGTTAATAGATTCTTAGAGTAAGTAACTAGGCTCTTATAGCTCTAATTCTTAGTATTAGCTATTAGTAAACGCTTCTTAATAAGGCTACTTAGTTTAGCTAGATATTATGCCGCCGTCTCTAGCTAAAGAGGTATTAACCTTTAGATAATATAAGAGCTAGGTCTGCGGTCTCTACTACTATAAGCGTTCTAGAACATCTAGCTAGGTAAGTTAGCTATAGATAGCACAGTCTCTATAAGCTATAAGAATAAGAGGTGCTAGTAGAGTAGGTTAGGTTAAATTTAGCTATCTAAAGGTAAGAAGTAGAAGAATACTCTAAGAGGCGCTATATATAGAGGTGCCGAGCGCTAAGGCGCTAGGCTAGGTTACGTAATAGAATTACGTAACCTAAGGTTATATAACCTAAGGTAAACTCTATACTAGACTATTATACTTTAGATAATATAAGAGCTAGGTCTGTAGTCTCTACTACTATAAGCGCCTCTAGAATACCTAGCTAGATAAGTTAGCTATAGGTAGTACTATCTCTACAAGCTATAAGAATAAGAGGTGCTAGTAGAGTAGGTTAGGTTAAATTTAGCTATCTAAAGATAAGAAGTAGAAGGCTACTCTAAGAGGCTCTATATATAGAGGTGCTAAGCGCTAAGATGCTAGGCTAGGTTACGTAATAGAATTACGTAACCTAAGATTATATAACCTAAGATAAATTCTAAACTAGACTATTACACCTACTTCTAGAATAATTTCTTCTACCTTGTATAGAAGCGCTAGCTTCTAGTAGATTAATAAGTAGAGAAATTTTATAAGAAGCTACTAGAGACTATATATATATAGTTAGATATATACTAATATTAATACGTTAATAACTATAATTACTATATAAACCTTACTTAAGACTTTACTTAAGAGCTTACTCTAGAAGAAGTACACGTTACTACTAGAAAGACTAAAAAGCGTAACATAATTACGTTAATACTATAACGCGCGCCTCTAGCTCTTCTAGATTTTCTAGTACCTAATAAAGCTCTAGTAATCTAGAAGCTAGTTACCTATTTTTAATACTATTAACCTAGCTATCTAAGTTATAATTACTCTAGAGCTTTTGCTGCGTAGAAAGCTATTAAGAACGTTAATCTAGAGAAGAAGCCTATAGAGCTTATAGAGCTATAAGTACCTAAGAATAATACGTTAGAATATAAATCTAATAATTTAGAAAAAGCCTAGCTCTAGAAGAAGTCTTCTCTCTAGAGCTATCTACTAGAGTAATTAACCTGCGCGAAAAGCTATTTAGTAGTTCTACGTTTACTCTACTCTACTAAATCTCTATAAATAGCCTTATAATTAAGCTTAAAGGCTTAATTAATATAGAAGCGAGTAGCTACGTCTTAGTACACCTAAAGCACTTTTAAACTCTTAGAAAACATCTCTACGTTAAGCTATTACGTATAGAACTAATCTCTCTTACTAGATATAATAGGTAATCTAATAGCTAAGTAGATAAGTATTTTAAAGCTAATCTAGTACTAAAAAGCTACTAAATCTATACTTACTTTATATGTTATAATACTAGCTACTATAATATAATAATTAGTTGCAAGCTACTTAAAGAAGTTAACGTTTAGGTTAACTATAAGCAGCGCGTACTAATATAGCTAGACACTAATTAATTAATTAATTATAAACGCGACGCGTTTATTTCTACCTAATTCTCTTAATCTACTACTAAAGCTTAAGCAGCTTACTAAGCTAATATTAATTACTACAACGCCCTAATATTAGTAGTAGAAAAGCTAAGAGTAATATAATAAGAGAAAAAAGAATTATAACGCTAGAAGCTTTAAGAAAACCTACGTAAAATAGATAGGTAGCTTAAGAATCTTAACTTACCTGCTAGGTTACTCTATAAGCTAAAAAAGCTACCTATTTTATAGAAAGTATACTTAAAGGCTAGGCTTAACGTTAATATAATTAGCGTAGCTACCTTTATAATTAACGCGCGTTAAAAAGATATTATAATTAGGTACCTTAGTGTCTATAAGGTTAATTAGCTTATTACTAATAGAAAGAAAACCTCTACTACTAATTTAGAGGAGAAACTCTACTAACTAGTTACTAAAAAGCTTCTATTTCTAGAATATACTAGCGTAACTATAGCCTATTTTTTAAAAAAGAATTCTAATACTTTACTACTATATAGAGAAGGCGTAGATTATAATATTAAGCTTATAGTAGAAAATACTCTAATAAATAGTTCTCTTTATAGTATATTACTAGAGTACCTATAGTTAGTATAGAATTATCTAGAGAACTATCTTTATTGTGGCTTTATTATCTATAGTAATACGTTATACGCGTTACTAGTTCTATTTACTAAAAAGCTAGGTAGAGAATAAAAGTTCTACGTTAACTATTAAAAGCTTAACGCTATTATAAAAAAAGACGCCTATTCTATCTCTCTTATCTAGAAAACGCTTA
>NW_022987232.1:724547-725959 GCF_010094035.1 Trematosphaeria pertusa | reverse complement strand
ATCTATATACTATAATTAATTAGGTTATTATAGCTAACTAATTAGACAACTCTCTATAGCTAGCTTAAGAAAAAGCTACTATATTAAGCTTTGCCTAGAAAATAGAAGATAGCTTATTAACCTATTAGAATTAATTAATAGTTTCTACTATTAACTATCTATAAATATATTTAATACGTACTATATATACTACTTAGGTAACTACCTATCTAGAATAAAAAAAAAACTACCTAGTTACTATAAGATTAATATTACTAGCTAGGTATATAAGAAGACGTTAATACGTACGTAGTAGTATATAAGGCTTACTACTAGAGCTATACTCTATAGAATAAGACGCTAGGTCTTCTAAAGCCTCTACCTATCTCTAAGAGAGCTTAGCAGAACGTCTCTATAGATTTTAAGAGCTTCTCTCTAGATAAGAAAGAATTTAACTACGTGTACGTTGTTGTAGATTAGCTAAGTAAGTAAAGCTTCTCTCTACTCTACTATAAGAAAATTATAGCTTAACGTATAGTAGAGCTATATTACTAATATATCTAGTGTATATATAGTTCTTCTAGGTCTATTATATTAGATTATGGCCTATAGTTTACCTCTACCTTTATAAATAAGCTCTACTAGCTTATAGAAATTAAGTAGAAGCTCTCTACTATATACTACTTATAAACTAATAGAAATACAAAGATTATTAATTAATATCTTAATTAGCGTCTATATCTATTTATTAACTACTACTAGAATAATTAGTTAGACCTTCTACTCTATATAGATTAGGTATAAGCTACGTTACTATATAAAACTATAGAACTAATAGTATACAAAATTAAATTTAAATACTAGCTAATATACTACTAGAATTAGAAAAAGTATATAATAAAAGCCTCTACTCTACGTAAGCGTTTCTTGCGCTAGAAAGCTTAGAATTTTACTAAGAAGTAATATAACGCTATAAAAAAAGCTACTAAAATTACACAAGGTAATATCGCAAAAGCGTAAGCTAGGTAGGCGCTTTAAGCAAATAAAAAACGCTAAGAACCTAATTTTACTATAGGCAATCTTATCTATATTAAACCTTGTAGCTTTTTAATAGATTAGCCTAGTATAAAGCTAAATTAATAGATATATAGCTCTTACCTAATTATTACTATAAAGAGTTACTTCTTTTAGCTCTAGCTACCTACGTATATACGTATACATAACGTCTTCTACGCTAATTAGTTAAGAAAAGTCTTAGAGCTATTACTAGAGTAGGTAGAGCCTAAGTAGCTACCTATTAAAGTTAATAGTAATCTAGAATAGCCTATATATAAAATTCTAGATAGCTATTTTTATTAAAATCGTCTTTAATACTACGCTGTATAGGTTACTTATAATTCTAACTCTACCTAGTATAATACTATAGGCTTTAT
>NW_022987232.1:722623-724179 GCF_010094035.1 Trematosphaeria pertusa | reverse complement strand
AAAGAGATAGTAGAGAGTATAACGTAGAAGTTTTAGAAGAAGAGAGACCTAGAAGGCGTATTTTAGAGCTTAGAGACAAGCTCTCTCTGTAAGAGGGGGTAATATAATAGTCTAGTTTAGAATTTACCTTAGATTATATAACCTTAGGTTACGTAATCCTATTACGTAACCTAATCTAGCGCCTTAGCGCTTAGCACCTCTATATATAGAGCCTCTTAGAGCCTTTTCTCTACTTCTTACCTTTAGATAGCTAAATTTAACCTAACCTACTCTGCTAGCACCTCTTATTCTTATAGCTTGTAGAGATAGTACTACCTATAGCTAACTTACCTAGCTAGGTGTTCTAGAAGCGCTTATAGTAGTAGAGACTGCAGACCTAGCCCTTATAAGTCTAATCTCTTAGATTAGGTTCTAATCTCTTTAATCTATCTAATCTACGTTACGTAACTCTAATTATTCTTATAATTCTACACGTAATCTCTTGTTCTATAACTCTAGGCTTAGCCTACTATTTTCTTCGTTCTAGCTAGTTAGCTCTATTCTCGATTCTGTAATTATAATACTACTACTCTACTAGGTATTCTACTAACCTCTAATAAAGCTCTAGTAATTAGAAAGCTAGTTATCTACTTCTAATACTAGTAACCTAGCTATATAAGCTATAATTACCTAAGCGCCTCTACTACGCAGAAAGCTATTAAGAACGTTAATCTAGAGAAGAAGTCTATAGAGCCTATAGAGCTATAAGCATCTAAGAATAACACGTTAGAATACGAATTTAATAATTTAGAAAAAGCTTAGCTCTAGAAGAAGTCTTCTCTCTAGAGCTATCTACTAGAGTAACAAACCTATATAAAAAGCTATTTAGTAGTTCTACGTTTACTCTACTCTACTAAATATCTATAAATAGTCTTATAATTAAGCTTAGAGGTTTAATTAATACTAGAGCGAGTAGCTACGTTCTAGTACACCTAAAGCACCTTTAGACTCTTAGAAAAAACCTCTATGTTAAGCTATTACGTATAAAATCTATCTCTCTTACTAGATATAATAAATAACCTAATAGCTAGGTAGATAAATACTTTAAAGCTAATTTAGTATTAGAAAGCTACTAAATACGCACCTACTTTATATATTGTAATACTAGCTACTATAATATAATAATTAGTTATAAGCTACTTAAAGAAGTTAACGTTTAGGTTAACTATAAGTAGCGCGTACTAATATAGCTAGATACTAATTAATTAATTAATTATAAATGTGATGTGTTTATTTTTATCTAATTTTCTTAATCTACTACTAAAGCTTAAGTAGCTTACTAAGCTAATACTAATTACTATAACGCTCTAATATTAGTAGTAGAAAAGCTAAGAGTAATATAATAAGAGAAGAGAGAATTATAACGCTAGAAGCTTTAAGAAAACCTACGCAAAATAGATAAATAGCTTAAGAATCTTAACTTACCTACTAGGTTACTCTATAAGCTAAAAAAGCTACCTGTTTTATAAGAAATATACTTAAAGGCTAGGCTTAATATTAATATAATTAGCGTAGCT
>NW_022987232.1:718765-721438 GCF_010094035.1 Trematosphaeria pertusa | reverse complement strand
ATCTAGAGACTAGTAGCTTTCTTTAGTAAGATAATAAATACTATCTAGATAAACTATAGTATTTATAATAAAGAAATACTAGTAGTTATTCTTAGTATCTAGAAGTAGAGAAGCTAGCTAATTAGCTTATAAGATCTTAAGCCTTTTATAGTATTAACTAACTACTAAGCTTTAGAGTACTTTACTACTAAGAAAGAACTTACTACTAGGTAGGTTTACTAGGTAAATAATATTACTAACTATAATCTTAAGCTTACCTATTAACTAGGTTTAGCTAATATAGTAGCTAACGCGTTATTATAAAAGTAAGAAGAGCTTAAAACTTAAAAAAAGAAGTATTATACCGCCTATACAAGAGCTTTTCTAAGTAAAAAGTAAATTAGCCTCTTAGCTATTAAGTAATTAGTAGGTAAGTTATTAGCTCTTACTATCTAGAGATTAGCTAGTAGTACTATAAAAGTTACTACTACTAATATATTTATAGAAGTACTCTTTACTAAGAATCTATATACTATAATTAATTAGGTTATTATAGCTAACTAATTAGATAACTCTCTATAACTAGCTTAAGAAAAAGCTACTATATTAGGCTCTACCTAGAAAATAGAAGATAACTTATTAACCTATTAGAATTAATTAATAGTCTCTACTATTAACTATCTATAAATATATCTAATACGTACTATATATACTACTTAGATAACTACTTACCTAGAATAATAGAAAACAACCTAGTTACTATAAGATTAATATTACTAGCTAGATATATAAGAAGATATTAATACGTATATAGTAGTATATAAGGCTTACTACTAGAGCTATACTCTATAGAATAAGACGCTAGGTCTTCTAAAGCCTCTATCTATCTCTAAGAGAGTATAGTAAAACGTCTCTATAAATTTTAAGAGCTTTCTCTCTAATAAGAAAGAATTTAACTATATATATAGTTCTTCTAGGTTTATTATATTAAATTATAGCCTATAGTTTACCTCTACCTTTATAGATAAGCTCTACTAGCTTATAGAAATTAAGTAGAAGCTCTCTACTACGTACTACCTATAAACTAATAGAAATATAGAAATTATTAATTAATATTTTAATTAGCGTCTATATCTATTTATTAACTACTACTAGAATAATTAGTTAGACCTTCTACTCTATATAGACTAGGTATAAGCTATATTACTATATAAAACTATAGAATTAATAGTATATAAAATTAAATTTAGATACTAGCTAGTATACTACTAGAATTAGAAAAAGCGTATAATAAAAGCCTCTACTCTACGTAAGCGTCTTTTACGTTAGAAAGCTTAGAATTTTACTAAGAAGTAATATAATACTATAAAAAAAAGCTACTAAAATTACACAAAGTAATATTGCGAAAGTATAAGCTAGATAGGCGCTCTAAGTAAATAAAAAGCGCTAAGAACCTAATTTTATAGTAGGTAACCTTATCTATATTAAACCTTATAGCTTTTTAATAGATTAGCCTAGTATAAACCTTAATTAATAGATATATAGCTCTTACCTAATTATTACTATTATAATAGTCTAGTTTAGAATTTACCTTAGGTTACGTAATTCTATTACGTAACCTAACCTAGCGCCTTAGCGCTTAGTACCTCTATATATAGAGCCTCTTAGAGCCTTTTTTCTACTTCTTACCTTTAGATAGCTAAATTTAACCTAACCTACTCTACTAGCACTCTTTATTCTTATAGCTTATAGAGATAGTGCTACCTACAGCTAACTTACCTAGCTAGGTGTTCTAGAGGCGCTTATAGTAGTAGAGACCGCGAACCTAGCTCTTATATTATCTAAAGGTTAATACCTCTTTAGCTAGAGACAGCGATATAATATCTAGCTAAACTAAGTAGCCTTATTAAGAAGCGTTTACTAATAGCTATACTAAGAATTAGAGCTATAAGAGCCTAGTTACTTACTCTAAAAATCTATTAACGTACTAATTAATCGCTTACTCTTAGCGCTATATAAGACTACTAGTAGATCTAGTTAGTAGTAGAAAGATACTAGTACTAAGCTAAAGAGAGCTATTAAGAGCTCTATGTATAGAAGAACTTCTATAGAACTTCTACGTATAGAAACTCCCCCCTCTTTATAAATTACGAAAAATTAACAATTCTCTGCTCTGCTAGCAGAGCTAACAATCTCTCTACTCTACTAGTAGAGCTAATAACTCGCTACCCTACTAGTAGCTAAATACCTCCCCTCTTTGCTTCTTTCTTAATTAAAAAGCTAAATAAATCTAAACACTATAGAAGAACTCTTGTAAAGCTAATCTAGAGGTAGGACCTTAGCTCTATAATACCCCTTTACTCTAATAGTTCTTAAATCTAGAGTAGCGAACCTGCTAGTAGAATATACTAATTAATATTTCTATTATAAAAACTCTATTTAGCAACACAACGCGATAACTAATAAGAATTAGAATAATAACTTTAACTAGAAGCTTACAAGACTCTACTAGAGCTTAGTAATACTAGAGCTATTATTAGTCTTAGGTTTATTTATACTCTCTACCTCTACTAAAAAGCTTTAAGAGCTTTTTCTAGAAACGCTAGCTAAAATTATTAATAAAATAGTTAGCTAATTATATATATAATAGGTATATAAATAATAAATCTATATATATTACTAGATTACTACTAA
>NW_022987232.1:712659-715757 GCF_010094035.1 Trematosphaeria pertusa | reverse complement strand
AGAAGTAGAGAAGCTAGTTAATTAGCTTATAAGATCTAGAGCCTTTTATAGTATTAACTAACTACTAAGCTTTAGAGTACTTTACTACTAAGTAGAAACTTACTACTAGGTAGGTCTACTAGGCGAATAATATTACTAACTATAACCTTAAGCTTACCTATTAACTAGGTTTAGCTAATATAGTAGCGGACGCGTTATTACAAAAGTAAGAAGAGCTTAAGACCTAAAAGAAGAAGAATTACGCTACCTATACAAGAGCTTTTCTAAGTAAGAAGTAAATTAGCCTCTTAGCTATTAAGTAATTATTAGGTAAGTTATTAGTTCTAGCTGCCTAGAGATTAGCTAGCAGTGCTGCGAAAATTGCTGCTGCTAATACGTTTATAGAGGCACCCTCTATTAAGAATTTATATACTATAATTAATTAGGTTATTACAGCTAACTAATTAGACGACTCTCTATAGCTAGCTTAAGAAAAAGCTACTATATTAGGCTTCGCCTAGAAAATAGAAGATAGCTTATTAACCTATTAGAATTAATTAATAGTTTCTACTATTAACTATCTATAAATATATTTAATACGTACTATATATACTACTTAGGTAACTACCTACCTAGAATAAAGAAAAACTATCTAGTTACTATAAGATTAATATTACTAGCTAGATATATAAGAAGATATTAATACGTACGTAGTAGTATATAAGGCTTACTACTAAAGCTATACTCTATAGAATAAGACGCTAGGTCTTCTAAAGCCTCTACCTATCTCTAAGAGGGTTTAGTAGAACGTCTTTATAGATTTTAAGAGCTTCTCTTTTGATAAGAAAGAATTTAACTACGTATACGTTGTTATAGATTAGCTAAGTAAGTAAAGCTTCTCTCTACTCTACTATAAGAAAATTATAGCTTAAGGTATAGTAGAGCTATATTACTAATATATCTAGCGTATATATAGTTCTTCTAGGTCTATTATATTAGATTATAGCCTATAGTTTACCTCTACCTTTATAAATAAGCTCTATTAGCTTATAGAAATTAAGTAGAAGCTCTCTACTACATACTACTTATAAACTAATAGAAATATAGAGATTATTAATTAATATCTTAACTAGCGTCTACGTCTATTTATTAACTACTATTAGAATAATTAGTTAGATCTTCTACTCTATATAAATTAGGTATAAGCTATATTACTATATAAAACTATAGAACTAATAGTATACAAAATTAAATTTAGATACTAGCTAATATACTACTAGAATTAGAAGAAGCGTATAATAAAAGCTTCTACTCTACGTAAGCGTCTCTTACGCTAGAAAGCTTAGAATTTTGCTAAGAAGCAATATAACGCTGTAGAAAAAGCTACTAAAATTACACGAAGTAATATCGCGAAAGCGTAAGCTAGACAGGTACTCTAAGTAAACAAAAAACGCTAAGAACCTAATTTTATAGTAGGTAACCTTATCTACATTAAACCTTATAGCTTTTTAATAAATTAGTCTAGTGTAAAGCTTAATTAATAGATATATAGCTCTTATCTAATTATTACTATAAAGAGTTACTTCTTCTAACTCTAGCTACTTGTGTATATACGTATATATAACGTCTTTTATGCTAATTAGCTATAGAAAGTCTTAGAGCTATTGCTAGAGTAGGTAGAGCCTAAGTAGCTACCTATTAAAGTAGATAGTAATCTAGAATAGCCTATATATAAAATTCTAGATAGCTATCTTTATTAAAATCGCCTTTAATACTGCGCTATATAGGTTACTTATAACTCTAACTCTACCTAGTATAATACTATAGGCTTTATTAACGCCCTCTATAAGGTAAGAGACTTTTACGTAGTATACCTAGATAAGCTAGAGCTGCTATTATAATTAGATGCTTAGATTAAGGTGTATAAAAAAGAGAAGACTCTAGAGAAGATAGTAGAGAATTTAAAACCTATAAGAGTAGAAGACGTAACAGTAACGTAAAGGCGCTACTAAGTAATAAAGCTACTCTATAAACGCAGAAATAAGCCTTCTAGCTTAAATCTCTATAAGAATAGAGCGACTAGAAGGAAGGTAGTAGCTATAAAAGCGCTTCTAGTTTAAAACTAACACAAATACGCTTACTATAAGCTAAAAGAGATAGTTAAGAGTATAACGCGGAAGTTTTAGAAGAAGAGAGACCTAGAAGGCGTATTTTAGAGCTTAGAGACGAGCTCTCTCTATAAGAGGGGGTAATATAATAGTCTAGTTTAGAATTTACCTTAGGTTATATAACCTTAGGTTACGTAATTCTATTACATAACCTAGTCTAGCGCCTTAGCGCTTAGTACCTCTATATATAGCGCCTCTTAGAGTAGCCTTCTACTTCTTACCTTTAGATAGCTAAATTTAACCTAACCTACTCTACTAGCACCTCTTATTCTTATAGCTTATAGAGACAGTACTACCTACAGCTAACTTACCTAGCTAGGTATTCTAGAGGCGCTTACAGTAGTAGAGACTACAAATCTAGCTCTTATAATAAGAAGACGTTAATACGTACGTAGTAGTATATAAGGCTTACTACTAGAGCTACGCTCTATAGAATAAGACACTAGGTCTTCTAAAGCTTCTACCTATTTCTAAGAGAGCTTAGTAGAACGTCTTTATAGATTTTAAGAGTTTCTCTCTAGATAAGAAAGAATTTAACTACGTATACGTTGTTATAGACTAGCTAAGTAAGTAAAGCTTCTCTCTACTCTACTATAAAGAAATTACAACTTAGCGTATTATAGAGCTATATTACTAATATATCTAGCGTATATATAGTTCTTCTAGATCTATTATATTAGATTATAGCCTATAGTTTACCTCTACCTTTATAGATAAGCTCTATTAGCTTATAGAAATTAAGTAGAAGCTCTCTACTACGTACTACTCGTAAACTAATAGAAATATAAAGATTATTAATTAATATCTTAATTAGCGTCTACGTTTATTTATTAACTATTACTAGAATAATTAGTTAGACCTTCTACTCTATATAGACTAGATATAAGCTATGTTACTATATAAAACTATAGAACTAATAGCGTATAAAATTAAATTTAGACGTAAGCTAAT